>NW_024080963.1:1245537-1249088 GCF_003009895.1 Hyaena hyaena | reverse complement strand
AGGAACTAGTTGGCCGAGTGTTCAGAGTCATTGCAGGGGACCCAGGCCACCCTGACCAATTTCCTTATATTGACTGTTGGCAAGACCTGGTCCTGTCCCGGCCTCCTTGGCTAAAAGTCTGTACTGAACAGAGCTGTAAAGTAATCCTGGCTCGCCTCACAGCTTCCTCCAAATACCGGCCAGAGGTTAAAAAGCCCATACAATAAGGTGAACCTGAAGAAACCCCGCCAACCAGCAGATGAGTGGATGATTAATGTGGCTTTCGTAGGCCAGGCCCAGGGAGATATTCAGCGCAAGCTGTAAAAACTAGAAGGTTTCACTGGCATGAATACCAGTCAGTTGCTAGAAGTAGCAACCCAGGTGTTCATTAACCGTGACCAGGCAGCGCGGAAGGAAGAACGCCGAAAGATGCAAAAACAGGCATTTATTAGCTGCTGCTTTGGCAGAGCAGTCAAGACTCCCCCAGGAGAAAGCCCCGCAGGGAAAGGGCCAAATCCAAAAAGGAGAGCAGCAGGGAGGGGGGGTCTCACCCTAGATCGAAACTAGGCTGGAATCAGTGTGCTTTGTGCCGTCAGGAGGGCCACTGGAAAGGTGAGTGCCCCCAGCGACCAGATGATTCTCAGCAAGGTCTTAAGCAGAAAAAAAGGGCCCGTATGGTTCAGGGCCGGTACCGACTGGCCCCGCAGCCTCATGGGGCCCCAAGAATGATTTTGTGGGACTAGCTGCCATGGACGACTATGAAGAGGACTAGGACAGACCGGGCTCTATTTTGCTAGGCCCCCGGGAGCCCCTGGTCAGAATGGAAGTGGGGGGCCGACCCATTGACTTTATGGTAGATACTGGAGCAGGGCACTCAGCTGTGACCTAACCCATGGGCCCCTCTCACGGAGACAAGCCACCATTGTGGGGGCCACAGGCGATCAGATACGTCGTCCCTTCTTGTTACCTCGACGATGCAGTTTAGGTGGCCATGAAGTCATCCATGAATTTCTGTACCTCCCTGACTTCCCCGTGGCTCTAATGGGCCGTGACCTACTGGGAAAACCACAGGCCCAGATCACTTTCAACTCCCAGGGATGGGTTGCTCTGACCCTCCGAAAACCAGAGGCAAAAATTATGACTCTCACCATTCCCCAGGGGGAGGAATGGCGTCCCTATAGCCTCAAGGAAAAACCACAATTGGTGCCTGAGCTTCCTTTTAAGGTCCCAGGGGTGTGGGCTGAAGATAACCCACCAGGACTGGCGTGAAACATACCCCCTGTGGTTGTTGTACTAAAGCCTGGGGCATATCCCACCCGCCAGAGACTGTACTTCATCCCTCTCAAGGCACAGGTCGGGATCCAAAAGCACCTGGAAAGACTTTTAAAGTATGGGATCCTCAGGCCGTGTCAGTCGCCCTGGAACACACCCCTCTTGCCTGTTCAAAAACCAGGCACAGATGATTACCGGCCAGTTCAGGACCTGAGAGTAGTAAACCAGGTGACTGTCACCATACACCCAGTGGTCCTGAACCCCTATACACTTTTGGGGCTCATTCCTGCTGAAGCCACTTTCTTCACCTGTTTGGACCTTAAGGATGCCTTTTTCTGCATCCGCCTAGCCCCTCAGAGCCAATTGATTTTTGCCTTCCAATGGGAGGACCCTAAAAATGGTGACGGGGGCCAATTAATCTGAACTAGGTTACCTCAAGGGTTCAAAAACTCCCCAACCATTTTTGGCACTGCATTAGCCTCTGACTTAGAAGCCTTCCCAGCAGATTAATATGACTGTGTCCTGCTTCAGTACGTGGATGACTTGCTATTAGCTGGGAAGTCCTGGGAGGGTTGCATGGAAGGGACTCGGCAGCTCCTTACCCTCCTATGGAAAGCCGGCTACAAGGTCTCAAGAAAAAAGGCCCAGATCTGTCAAGAAAGGGTTAAATATCTTGGCTTCCACTTATCTCAGGGGCAGCGTCAGCTCGGCCCAGAGAGAAAGCAGGCCGTTTGCTCTATCCCGACTCCCACAACCCGGCGCAGGTTTGAGAGTTTCTCAAGGCTGCAGGTTTCTGTAGGATCTGGATACTTAACTTTTCAGTCCTGGCAAAACCCCTCTATGAAGCTACAAACGGGGGAGAAAGGGAACCCCTGATATGGGAGTCAGTACAGCAAAAGGCTTTCGAGGAAATAAAGCGTGCGCTTACTAATGCGCCTGGTTTAGGAACCCCAGACATGACCAAGTCCTTCTTTCTGTATGTCCATGAGCGCACTGGTATTGCGGTGGGAGTACTGACCCAGATGTTGGGATCATGTCATCGCCCGGTGGCGTATCTCTCCAAGCAACTTGACTCTGTGGCCCTAGGTTGGTCCCCCTGTCTACTGGCACTATTAGCCACAGCCCTTTTAGTGTCTGAGGCTGACATGTTAACTTTGGGACAGGATTTAACAGTTCGAGTGCCACACTCGGTATTAACATTAATGGATTACAAAGGACAATACTGGCTCACCAACGCCAGGATGGTCAGGTATCAGGGAATGCTATGTGAGAACCCGCGCATTCACCTAGAAGTAGTACGGACCCTGAACCCTGCAACCCTATTGCCTGTCGGGCCAGGCCAGTCAGACCATGACTGCATTGAAGTCATGGATGAGGTGTTCTCCAGCAGACAAGACTTGCGGGACCAGCCTCTCAAAGACCCCAATGCTGAATATTTCACTGATGGTAGCAGTTTTATAGAAAGGGGGAAACGTCTTGCAGGATATTCCGTGGTGACTCTAAACTCTGTCGTTGAAGCAGAGGCCCTGCCGAAGGGGACTTCAGCACAAAAGGCAGAGCTAATTGCTTTAACCCAAGCCCTCCAACTGGCAGCAGAGATACGTGTTAATATATACACAGACTCTAAATACGCCTTCACCACTCTCCACGTACATGGGGCCTTATATAAGGAAAAAGGGTCTAATAAACTCAGGAGGAAAGGACATAAAATATGGTAAGGAAATCCTTGAACTCTTAGATGCCGTGTGGGCCTCTAAAAGTATGGCAGTCATGCATTGCCGGGGACATCAAAGGGGGGATACCACGGCTGCACTGGGAAACCGAAAGGCTGACTGAGAGGCAAAGCTAGCAGCTTCCAAAGGAGCAATAAAATCAGCGGCTTTAACTGCTGCACTGTTCCTAACCCACTGACAGAGTGGGACCCTAATTACTCACACCATGAAAGTACTTGGTTTAGGACAGAGTGGCAACTACCTCCCAGGTGGATGATGGAAATTTGAAGATGGCCGAATAGCAATTCCTGAGGCCTTAGTTCCAGCCTTTGTTAAGCAGTTGCATCAGGAAACTCACATTGGCCGGACAGCCCTTGAAACAATGTTAAGCTGGTATTTTTACATCCCTCGGCTCTCCAGCATAGCCCGAGTGGTATGTGAGCAATGTGAAACCTGCACCCGAAACAACCCACGTCTGGGGCCCAAGGCCGCCCCTAGAGTACAGAGCGTTGGGGGAGCCCCCTTTGAAAATATGATGGTGGACTTCACGGAGCTCCCCCGGGTTCGGGGATGTAAATACCTGTTGGT